>NC_062543.1:4168973-4173973 GCF_022655615.1 Tachysurus fulvidraco | reverse complement strand
GAGCACAAAACTGCCTCCACATGCTCTAAAGGGAGATGGACAATAGCGGAACCTTTGCTTCCAATCAGCTCCAGCTTGATAGATCGTGAAGGCGTTCTCTTAAAGCACCTGTGAGAAGCCATGAGCCATTTCACTCTGAGGAGCCAACATGAGAGTGATGAGGGTGAAGTAGTTTGAAGTATCTGGATAGTGAAAAAAGTGTGTTCCCTTGAGCAGAAGAAAGATTAAGGTGAAGGTGTATTGAGTTGGAGGTGGCATTCAGGCATCCTGCTTATATGTAGTATTGTATGTATTGCATCGAGCGCTCTCACTACTGTGACTCTACTGGGTTCAAATCCCAAGCACGGAACAGACCCAACCTGAGGCGGGTTTAAAAAACGTCAGTTCTGGGCTCATGCTCAAATAAAAATGGGAGGGTTGAGTCAGAACCTTTGTATAAAACCTGTACCAAATCAAACATAAGCAAATCAGATCAATAATCCACTGTGGCAAAGTCAGAAGTGAAGAAGAAAAATGTAGGTAATAAAGGTTTATTAGCTACACAAACTACACAATCCAGTGTGTGATATATAGAGTTTCAGCACAAGTTAGAATTAAATCTAGTGCTGTAGGTAAAAACAACCCTCTAACCATCTATTTACTACAACTTATCTAGGAACAGTTCGACCATATATATATAAAATATAGGGGGGACAAATTGTCAAAGTAAAATTGACAGATTTATTACCCCAATGGTCAAAGGTCATGGCAGATATAAATTCTAAGGTCATACAAATGAATGTTTAATATTTTTTTGTACACATAAGTTATATGTGTATAGGTCATAAAAAGGAATGTTGTCATTTGTTTACACCAGTGTAGCTTAAAAGTTCTTCAGCAATACATTTCTAGATGTTTAAAGTCTTATTTATGTGACACAAACACACCCTCTCAGTTAATAAATGGCAATAAGACAATATGATAATGCGATAATTACTTCCTCCACATATACATAGAGACAGGTGTAGGTAAAAAGGTTTACATTCCCAGGAAATAAATGGTAATACGACTATATGATAATTACTTTCCCCACACAATATAAGGGAATGTGGTAGCCTAGTGGTTAAAAAGTGCTGGACTACCAATCGGAAGGTTGTGAGTTCAATTCCCATGTCCACAAATCTGCCACTGCTGGGCCACTGAGCAAGGCCCTTAACCCTCAATTGCTTAGTTGTATAAAATGAGATAAAAATGTAAGTCACTCTGGATAACAGTGTCTGCTAAATGCTGTAAATGTACTAAATACTGTATAGATTACCAGTTTTATCATTTCACACCTAATTGTTCACCATAAATAGTGTCAAATACAAAATGTTGCCAGCGCTTGACACGCACATGGATGAAAACAGCTTGTTGACCAGAGAGAGATCTGTACAAGCAAACAGATGGGCAGTAACATTGGAGTGCAGAAGTGACCAGCTAAAGAGTAGTCCATACAAAGGATATTGAACTACTAAACTATCAACAACATGCAAGACGAACACAAAACCAAACGTATTTTGTTGAACGTTTATTCCATTGCATTTCATCCACTCACAACCACCGCATGATCTAAACAAAGCAACTTTGAATAAAATTTCAGTTTCAAGATAACTTGCATTTATGAAATTTGACATATTTATACCAATCACTAAAAACAAAGATGTTACAAATAAATTCATTAATATGTTCATTATTATACCAGTGCGTGGAGTTTTTTTGAACAAACAATAAATAAAGAAAAGATTTTCTAACAAAGTTTTCTAGAAAAATGTTCACAGTAAATATTTTAAATGCAAAAATACTTATCAAACAAAAAAAAATCAATTATTTTAGACTTTTTAATGTAAGTTCCCGGAACATCCTTTAAAACTTCTCGTTAATGTTACTGAGCCTTTCCTATCCTCAGAACATTACTTGAATGTGTCTTACACAACAATACTCAGCTCGTGGATTCATTTGCCATTTAACAGAATGAGAACAGCTTGAGGAACTCACATTCCCTGTGTGCGTTCTGGGATATATTTTTTCCAACAATATTTCATTATTCATGCAGAACATGTAAAATGCAGCATTAGCATATTTAAAAAAAATCCTCAAACTATTTAAGAAATGAAAGAGGCAGGTTTAATTTGCACCTGCACACACTAAATGGTGAAAACTCCATGTTCTCCCTTAGGTGCAGTTTGAATAGATATTCAGACTATTTGTGCCTGTGTTGAGAAATTTGTTTGTCTAGAATCTTGTGTGTGTGTGTGTGTGTGTGTGTGTGTGTGTGTGTGTGTGTGTGTGTGTGTGTGTGTGTGTGTGTGTGTGTGTGTGTGTGTGTTTCGCCAGGCGATCTGGCATGTGCGTTTCTACAGACTTTTCCCATGAGTGTGTAATGAATGTGGTTAAATTCTTGACATGCTCTCTAAGCAAGCCAGAGTTGCGTTTACCAGATGTACCAGATTGACTGAGTTTCTCTTAACCATTTATAATCTTTCCTATCGCTGTCTTGTCATGTAGCTATAAATAATAGCAGGCTGAATAAACCACACAATATACACAAAGAAGACTTCTCATGAATCATAAATCTAGTGATTTATTTTCAAGAAGAGATTCTGTGTGTGTGTGTGTGTGTGTGTGTGTGTGTGTGTGTGTGTGTGTGTGTGTGTGTGTTTGTGTTTCTATAGAAAAGATATGGTGCACTGCCATCAGGTCTTTGCCATCAAGCAGCACCTCTCATTTATTAAGAGAAAAATAAAGAGATTTATTACGTTTTTGCGTAACAAGTTGCAACTCTCTCTCTCTCTCTCTGTGTGTGTGTGTGTGTGTGTGTGTGTGTGTGTGTGTGTGTGTGTGTGTGTGTATTACTAAGGATTATTAACTATTAACTATGGAACTCAGTCATTACACCATGCTCCATTGTGTATTATTCCTTTCTTTGAGTATATTGGAATTATTATTACACAACTTGAAATTTAAATGAACAATGTTTAGCTTGAACAACATCCAGCAGGTATTATATAAAGAATAAAACATGATGGAGTTGTGTATTAGTTTAAAAAAAAAGAAAAGAAAAAGAAATTCTAAGCTTGTCATGTTAGCAAGAACACAGAAATAATCCTCAGAAAGATGTACTTTGCTGAAGAATTTCCCATGATGGAAGTCTCTTTTGTTCTCTAAAGCAGTCCTTTGAGAATTTTGTGAATTTGTTATTAAATAATATTTAGAGGTAATTGCAATTTTTCTACATTTTCCACAGACTCAGCAGAAGACACAGGAAAAACTGTGTCACAAAATGTGTTGTGTGTCACTTTTTTTTTTTCCAGGTTTTACCAAACATAAAAGTTTAGTTGAGGGGGGCACGGTGGCTTAGTGGGTAGCACGTTCGCCTCACACCTCCAGGGTCGGGGTTCGATTCCCGCCTCCGCCTTGTGTGTGCAGAGTTTGCATGTTCTCCCCGTGCCTCGGGGGTTTCCTCCGGGTACTCTGGTTTCCTCCCCCGGTCCAAAGACATGCATGGTAGGTTGATTGGCATCTCTGGAAAAATTGTCCGTAGTGTGTGATTGAGTGAATGAGAATGTGTGTGTGCCCTGCGATGGGTTGGCACTCCGTCCAGGGTGTATCCTGCCTTGATGCCCGATGACGCCTGAGATAGGCACAGGCTCCCCGTGACCCGAGGTAGTTCAGATAAAGCGGTAGAAAATGAATGAATGAAAAGTTTAGTTGAAAAAATTCAAATAAGTACTTATTCAATGCATCTTTATTTGTAATTTTCTATATAATGCCATAAACTATTAAAACAGCCAGAAAAAAAGTCCTTCCATCCCCAAGATGCATCTTATAGACAGGCTTTTGCCCAAACCTACTGTTTTAATCTACTGAGATTGTAGACGTATTTTCAACACAAATATTGAAGGTTAAGGTTTTCAAGATGACCCGAGACTCCGCCTTGTTTTGGACCATTTCAGGCTAATTATCTTTCTTCAGACCAACGCATACAAACGCAGATTCATAAGGCAGATTCACTAAAAACCCTCTACATATCATTAGCTCTAAAATGTGCAATTCTTGAGGCTTATCTCTAAAATTTATCTCTGAATCATGCTATTCCAGAGGCTTGAAATAACATTTCCCCTCCTCATGTTTACTCTGTGTGCTACATGTGGTTACCGACATTTGGCTAGGGATCAGATTTTTCTTTTTTTGCATCCGCAATTAATTTTCCTCTAGCTTCCTGGAGAGAGGAGTCTGAGGCTCTGAGGTATTTTTGCTTCTCATTCATCGCTCGCCTCCTCTTTTCTGTGGCCCGTGAGGTAGGTATGGCTCCAAAAACCCAACTGCGGCTGTGTATGTTTATTTGTTTATTTGCTCCTGCTGAATATGGAGAAACGAGGTGTTACAGAGCACATTTTTTTAAACATTACACTGACAGACTTACATATAAATATGAACACATTTGAAATAATTATGAAATAAAGATTTATGGGTTCTTCACCGACCAAATGTCTGCATTCACCAAATGTCTGCATTCATGTAGAGCAAAATGACAAAAGCTGAACAGAATCAATGAGTCAACAAGCGAAAATACACACATATGAGACTTTAGTTTAGCAAACTGCTGAGCCACATTATTAACTCTAATGAAGGAAGGACATAGAGTTTAGTTGCAGCGTTTCAGTAAAACCGTTTCACTAATGAAAGTGGGTCTGAATTTAATACACTTACTCCAGCCATTAGCTAACCAACTAGCTAACTGCTAGCAAACTAGCTAGTATTTGTCACAGATAAACTCATGTATAATTTCAGTTTCTGAGTCTGGAATTGTATTTTTGGGTTCAGAGCTATTTATTTAACTGAGAGAGCTGGTCATGATATTTACATTCTAGCTCCTGTCAGGAATTCTGTGCTGCTATTAGAAAATATTGAGCTTTTTAACATGGCCTTTAAGTGTAGCTGTAAAGTGTACACACACACACACACACACACACACACAC